>NW_006531958.1:305193-308240 GCF_000263375.1 Wallemia mellicola CBS 633.66
TGTCGTATCCGAGTTCTAGGTCGTCTTCTAAACCTTGATGACGAGCCGCCGGGACATTGTTTCTATCGATGTAATTGAGGATATAGACTGATAATTGTAATTTAATAGAAGGGATAGATGAAGGAATTAACGAAAAAGCCATGGTTAGCTAAGCTGGACGGATACATAAAATTTTCACTCACTGATAATCATAATGGCGAATCTGGCATCAGTTTTCCAAAGCAATTTGCGTTCCATCTTTTTTCTGTTCTCATATCCACCAAATTCTTCGTCATCATTACTGTAAGTCTCCAAGTCAACAGTTTGTCCGTGTCTCAATACACCATCTGGAGCTACTTCGTGCTCCTCGTACTCTTGTTTTAAATCCTTTTCGTCGACTACGTGCATTTTGATGAAGTTAAGCAGAGAAAGTAGCAAATTTATATCACAATGTCAATCTCAGTCACAAGTGCCATATGATGCTGACAACCTCGACAAGTGACTCTGTCCGGTAGAGCTCCCGAGGGGATTAATTAGCGTTTCACTGTACATGATCTCGTGGAACAACATTTGTACCCAAATAACATTAGAACAATTCGGGCCGTAAGTACCGGTTCTGAATAGGAAGTTATTCAATTTCCCTTTTTCTATCAAAGAAATCTATGGCATTATAAGTGGAGCCTTATAGTTGTCTCATGACTGGTTCTATAAAAAGAAAAACAGAAGAAGTTCTAAACTCAATCGAATTAGGTGGTACATATTTCAAAAGGAGGTTATCAGAATTAACTTGGAGTATGATTCAACATAGCGTAACTGTGAGCAACTTCATACCTAACACTTTTTTAGATTAAAGCTGCATTCTTATAACATACCTTATCAAAAACGTCGCTCATTATACGTCATTTTAGGAAGAGATCTACTCTTTATAGCTTCCTCTGACAAAAGCGATTATCTAAGCACACTATAATGGATTAAATTTTCTGTTACGTTAATTTTGATCTTTATATCCTGAATAAACATGTACTCTTTTTGGTAGTGATACCAACTTTACCTTAATATGCGGAATAATTATGACACCTAAGGTACTCACATCAAGTTTCAGTATTTTACATACTCAAATTAAACCATCTTTTGGGGAAGGGAAATCAGACTATCGAAGACAAGCACAATAGTATTCTAGTTTGAAACGTTCCTTACCATTATAGCGTATTATGATTAGTAGCGAAGAAAGGAGATATGTTAATGAAACTTTCGTCTATTAATTACTATACAATTACATGCTTAAGCATACTAAGTTATTATAACAAGGCAAGAGATTTTGAGAAAGGTTCGTTTAAAGCATATATCTAAATCCACGCTTGACAAGCAGAGCATTGTCTAACTTGCGATCGCACTTCTCTGGGATATCCCATGGATCCATTCCTGGATATTCTTCTTCCAACTTTTCAATCTTCTTGTTGAGGTTAACTAAAATATATCTGAATCCTAAAATAAGGAAACAGGATAATCCAGTGCAAGAAATGCAAATTGCGTATGATTGTCTGTATCCGCTAGGTCCAAATTTGTCTGCGTCCCAGATGTAGCTACCAGCAATATTACCAATATTTGAGAAAGCGTTGACGAAAGCAATGGCAACTGAACGTCTTGATGTTGGACGAATGAACGAACTGGAAGTGAAAGCATAAACGCAAATGAAACCACAATAACCCAATGTCATCAAGAATAATGAGAAATATCTTGCTGCCTTGTTTTGAGTTGCAATCGCAATAATGAAACCAACAATTGATACCAAATTTGAAACCAAAATGTGGAAAGTACGTTCTTGGAATCTATCTGAACTGACAGACCATGGGAAGGCGACTATTGTTGCGAAAATCCAGGGTGGTGCACACATCAGTAAGGCCTGTGTGCCCTCGAAACCCATTTCCTCTGTTAAAGTCGGGAAATAAATGTTGAAACTTAATCCGATGACCATGCCGAACAATGTCAAAGATAACCACCAAACTCTGTAATCAAGCAATGCCATTTTCATACCACGAAGGACTTCGTGTTTATCCATGACCGTGTCTACTTGTCCTGCGTCTTCTGCCATACGGCGAATAGCCAATTTTCTCTGTTTCAGATGTCAGACATTGTCACAAAATTTTCAGCCCTATAGCCAGAGAAAGTGAACACTTCTCCTGTAGGACTACTCGCTAAGCTTAACTCACCTCCAATGGCGACAAGAAACGTTCTGTTTCTGGGAAGTCTGGAAGTACGAAAACTGCGCAAACTGCTACAAATATAGTGAGAGCACCTCTGTAAAGCTTGTTAAACACTTTATTCCCTGATAGGAGAGACCTACTCAATATAGAAGAGCCATCTCCAAGCTCTATGACCAAGTTTGCCTTCCATACCATTGACGATACCAGCAGCTATAAGATTACCAAACGCATTTGAAATGAGATTACCACAGTATAGCAGTGTCATTCTAACACCTAATTCGTTCTTCTTGTACCATTTAGACAGCAAGAACATAGCTCCAGGCAAGAAAGCTGCCTCAACGAAACCAAGAAAGAGTCTAGTCAAGAGAATACCAACGTAGTTTTGAGTGATACCAGTCAAGCAAGAGATCATACCCCAAAGCGCCATTGCACCACCAATATAGAGTGATGGCCGGCTTATCAGAGAGACAATACCGTTGGAGGGTACCTAAAAAAGCGTCAGAGGTCAGAAAAGAGCGATAACGGAATCCTCGCCTGCATGACAATATAGCCCGCGTAGAGTATAGACAGAACAGTTTCGTATCTGTTGTCGTATCCGAGTTCTAGGTCGTCTTCTAAACCTTGATGACGAGCCGCCGGGACATTGTTTCTATCGATGTAATTGAGGATATAGACTGATAATTGTAATTAATAGAAGGGATAGATGAAGGAATTAACGAAAAAGCCATGGTTAGCTAAGCTGGACGGATACATAAAATTTTCACTCACTGATAATCATAATGGCGAATCTGGCATCAGTTTTCCAAAGCAATTTGCGTTCCATCTTTTTTCTGTTCTCATATCCACCAAATTCTTCGTCATCAT